>NC_140473.1:3409016-3439016 GCF_051167445.1 Perissodus microlepis | reverse complement strand
CACGAGCTTTAGCGGCCTGACAGATGGCCTCACATTTGACTCTAGAATACTTATCTAGAATACCCAAATCATCCCTCTCCTGCCTGTGCTTGCGTGCTGTGTTAGGTTTTTGCCAAACATGGGGCTCTGCATTACACTCACACATCTCCACCTTGGTCTCAGATGGGCTCACATTTGACTCTACATCTCTGCGATAGATGAATGTCCAAATGTTGTTTTTCAGGGTTTTTTTTTTTTTTTTTTTTTAAATTACTCAGCATTTGTAATTTTGCTGGGATGACCTGGATGCAGTAAGGAGTGCTCATAGTTAGCAGGTCAGACTGGGACCTGTGATAATAGAAGCTAGTTGTATCAAACTAACTGCTCTTACAGCAGTATAATTCTTCTGGTCTGGTTTATTAGAGCACTCTGGAGCAGCTCCACAGCCAGTTCCTGCTGGTTTTGGAGTCCCTGTCAGAGTTCTGGGATGTTCTGGATGAGATTGATAGCAAGACCTGGATTCTGGAACCGGAAAAACCATGTCGCTCAGACACCACGAGGCGGATCGCCATTGGTACTGCTCCACACATCAGCAGATCTTGATGCAGCTTCACAGACTAACCATAATACAACCAAATATTACAACCACCTAACTACCCACTGGTCTTTATAAGTGGATCTGTGTGTATGTGTGCAGGAAACAACGTCTCCATCAAAGTAGAGGTGGATCCCGGACACCCAAAGATGCTGCCAGAATGCTGCCTGCTAGGAGCAGAGCATGGTGGGTATGACCTGGGAGTCAAAGTGTATTTGCAGGCAGCGCAAGAGCTCATCTGCAGTATTATAACCCCAAAACTAACTGACAATGATACAGCATGGGAAATACACAGTTATCAGGTGACATGCATGTGACAGTCACTAAGACGCCCACGTTCAAGCATTGCTTCTTGGACTTTAACTTAACTTAAATGAGTTCAATTAAAAAACAAAGTAGTAGTTTCATAAATGGGATCTTCCTAAGGCCTGTGCATCCTGCCTGTCTTCACACAATAACGTAGCAGCTGAGGATCAGATGAGGCAATAAAGTCTAAATTCTGTCATTATTCAGATCAGATCAGTGAGAAGCTACGAGCTATGAAAGAAAATAGCACTTTTTTTTTTTTGCTCTCCACACATCTCTGGTTGTGTTGACTGTTGTGCGTTGTTGTGTCAGAGGATCTGCTTCCAGAGTGGCACATCTTCATTCCCAGCGCAGCAACACCGGAGCCAGTCAGCAGGCGAGCTCGGGCTCCAGCTTTCTATTTAAGTCCCCGTCAATTGTCGGCCATTGTTTCTGTAAACCCAAGGTCACGCGACTCCTAGCCTGTTGCCTAGCAATGCAACTCAAAAGATATTAAACACACGCACACTTCAGCCACCAAGACGGGAGGCAGGCAGCGACCCTCAAATACAGGGGGTCGCATAGAAATATTGCTTTTTGCATGTAGGAATAACAAACAGCGAGAGTGATGAGCGCTGCACGGAGACAAAGCTCCCCTGTGGAACAGCACAAGCAACGATGGTTCATATCTAACAGCGGTGACGCCGCTGTCTGTGCTGATCTGGGCCTTTGTCCAATAAGAGATGTTGTTTGAGGATATGCAGAGTGCTTTTTTTTTTTTTTTTTTTTTTTTAAAGGAAGTCTAGTTTTCCAAGGCCTTATATACAGTGATAGTGTATCTGAAGCTGCTTGAAATGTGACTGCAGATCTAATTTAAGGCTGTTATTAGTATTCTGATTTCCATCCAATTCCACATGATTTCTTGTGTTTTGTTTCAGTGGTGACTCCGCTGAGGAATAAGCTAAACGCTAACATGCACTTGTGGTAAGGTTTTCTCAGTCACTGAGCTTTCACATGCTAATTCAGCAGAATCTCTTTGAGCAGAAATTGAGCTCTGAATGTCACACACTTTCTGAAGAATATGGTGGATGTCATGTATAATGTGATGTACTATGATATGATTTTTACATTACTGTCAACAAATCAAATGGAAAAAAGCAAACCCATCAATACTTGCACAACACTTGCTTATTATTTAACTATAAATAGTAAGCAAGTGTTGTGGTTCCTATCAAAAACATACACGTTATCATGACCGCTGTGAATGAAGAGCACATTCTGGACCTGCAGAGCATTCTCATCCACGTCTGCACCATCTATCTATCTTTCTTAGCTTTAGCATCCTTTGGCTCATTATCTTTGACCTGCACAGAGAGCATTTTGATCCACTCTCAGGGCAGTGAGCTGTTTTTAGATTAAAAGCTCAGAGGAACTCCCTGAATGGTACCTGCCCTTCACCAAACAGCACACAGGCCTGAGGCCTCGTCTACAAAAATATTAGATTATGTATTTGAACTTAGGCCCTCTTGTCTGTTGTGGAAGTAGACACACAGCTGCAGACACCATGGAGTAGTTGTTCCAGCGTGAATATGTGACAAAACTGCATTCTGTGAAACTCCCAGATGAGAACATTGCCCATAAGGTGTCTTTCACTACTGCCTCAATGCACCGACCACTTTTCCCACCTTCCAGGCTCTGGTTCCCTACCAGGTCATATGTCGGTCCCCAGTATCCTGTGCTGTCACTGGCAGTCACTTCAGTCACCTCAAAGCTGAGAAAAGGTTATCTCAGGACCCACCTACTTCGTTTTGCCAACATTTTTGTCCTGTCTCACTCCCCCCAGTTCTTCTTGCTAAAAGGGAGTTTTTTCTTCCCACTGTCACCAAGTGCTTGCTAAGAGGGGATTGTCTAATTGTTGAGTTCAGTGAGTTAGCCAAAGGATGCTTATCTCAGAGTTCTACCCAACCATAAGTCTTTTTATTTATTTATTTATTTGCAGCCAGAGGGGTCACCCCTGCTGGTCATGGGGAGAGAATGTGCCCATGTTTTATACAAGCATGTGTACTACGAAAGGGTAAAACACAAGAACAACACATCTGTGGTGTTTGCAGCTTTTCCACCGTGTCCATAACAAAGTGTCATCCGTGTTTTAATTGTTGGTTTTGGTCTTTTCTTTATTATTTGTGAGCATATCTGCCATTCAAACTCCAATTCTTTTTATCTTTACATCCAGGAGCATTATCAGTGTCTAAGTGGATCCCTGCACAGAGAGCAGAGAACCATTTGATTAACACTCAGGGGAAGAAGGGAAAAAAGTCATTTCCAAATGAAGCTGGGTACAGATTTAAATTTCACCCCAGGTTTTAACATTTGCCTCCCTGCATGACACACATCTCAGTAAATTCCCCTCCACCACTGTACAGTCTGAGGCAGCTCAAATGTTCCTGCTATTTTTTTTTCTTACATTTTATATAGCAGTAGTGAAAGTCTCCTAATCATCCCCCAGTGTCTTTGCAGGCTCATTTGCATGTGGTTAATTAGTGTGTGAAGGAGCTGTCTGTGGTCTGCTGGCAGGAACCCGGACTCCAGCGTCTTGCACAACCTCCGGGATGTTTTGGAGATCGAATTCCCATCACCTGCCACCCACGAAAAATCTGTATGTCACATAGTTGCCCCATTTTCCATTTCAAACGTGTCCCTTCATGTGTGTGTGTGTGTGTGTGTGTGTGTGTGTGTGTGTGTGTGTGTGTTTACATCTCTGCATACATTCTCCTGTTTGAGCTCAGAGTTCTAAGGGGGCGGACATACACTGCTGCTTATTTTCCCGTTTCTTTCCGCATTTTTCTTTGTGTGTTTTGTTTTTCTTAGAGGTGGGCTCCAATTCTCCTTTAATTGGGTTGTTTACAGATAAGATCATTAGAATAACAAAGATGGCAGAATTCTCTGCACTATCAAACCGCTTTAATCACGAAAAACCATTTGTCTCTCTCTTTTTTTTTTTTTTTAAAGCCCTCGTTTTTCTCCCCTCCCCTCTCTGCGGATGGGTTGAAAGGGTGTCGTGTTTATCCGCTGTCGCCGCGGTGATTAATGCCTCCGCTTCATTAACATTCAGAGGAGTGCAAAAAAGTTGAGTTGACCAGATGTTGATTTTTGTTTTTTTTTTCTTTCCTCTGACATCGTCTCTTTTAATGGATAGCTGCAGGAAAAAACCCCAAAGAAAACAGGAGTTACTCATTACACCAAAATGCAACGAGGAGCAGGGAGAAAGGAGTTACGGGGTGACGTGTGGAGTGTGTGTGCTTTAGTGTGTGTGAGGACAGTTTGTGCCAACAAGCATGCTGCACATGCACATTCACTGCTCTCTGTCCGTGTAGAGTTTCAACCTTGAGTGTGGCATCTGCTATTCATATCGACTTGAAGCTGCCATCCCTGATCAGGTGTGTAATGACCCTCGCTGTGGGCAGCCCTTCCACCAGACTTGTCTCTATGAGGTATGAACACACACACACACACACACACACACACACACACACACACACACAGAATTTGAGGTTTACAGCAGGGTTTCTTCCATTTTTAGATTGAATAATGAGATCAGACAGATGTGTTCACATCAGCTTTTTATAACAGATGAGAGGGAAAAAAATGCAAGCTGCATATAATGGCTCATCATTGGCCTTACATTAAAACTGGATATTAACTCAGTAAGTCTCAATGAAATATGTGTGTATGAACTATTTGACACGTTTGATGCAAGTTAATATGAAGGATTCAATAATGTTGTAGGCAACACAAAACCGAAAGCTTTTGAAACACGGACTTCAGTGGATATGTATACATGTGTTACGTTTTAGGAACAAAAGGATGCAATATCATTTGATGGAAATGCAAATTATTAACCTACAGAAGGCTGAATTCGGAGGCATCCTGAAAATCACAGTGAACAAAAAATTAATACAGCAAGGTAGTCCATTTTGTAGCAGGTCCACACTAATGGTGCAACTGCCGATTCTGGTATTCTATGGCAAATGCAAATGTCATAGAATACCAGAATTGGGCTCCACTGGGGCACAGGGCCCACTAGAGGACGTCAGCTGTAAGACCACCCTCATGAAGTCTGTTTCTGTATTTGTGGCATGCAAGAAGATACCAGTCCTGCTGATGAGTTAAGGGCCTTCTACAGCCCTGTCTGCCGTCTGCTACTTAGATGACCAGATCAATGTCCTGGAAGTTAAACAGAAATTTTTTTAAGGAGAATATAGACTATGTATATAAAGATTAGAGATGGACCGATCCGAAATTACGTATCTGTCTGATACTGACGTAAATTACTGGATCGGATATTGGAGGGAAATAAAAAATGTAATCCGATCCATTAAATATCAAAAAAGCACCTCAAAAAACTTGCGAAATGGCATAACTCGGCTCATAACCTAGCACGTCGGAGCAGTGTGCTCACGTGATAGAGCGGCTGTGTGTAATTGTAGCCTCGCTAGCAATCCGGCATTTCATCTCCGAGGAAGTGATCCCAGAGAGAAGTAAAGCAAGTGTGTAAGTTCATCTCTGAATGTTTGTAAAGCATTCCCGTGTTAAGCTTAACAACCGATATATGGAGCGACTGCCTCTTCTCTCTTTCTCCCTCTCCTGCTGCTAGTTCAATCGTCAAACTGATCAATGATCAGCTGATCGGCTTTTCTGTCGCGAGGCCGTCTCTCTTGTTAGTTTATCGCCCACTTCACGCCAGAAAGAGGAAACCAGCGGCTGAACAACAGCAGCACGTTTTAGCTTGATAAGCTGTTGTTAGAATTTATTTAATATTACTTTCTACACCAGGATCTTTTTCTACGTAGCTGACGGCTGTAACTGTGCAGGGGCGGATCTAGCAAAGTTTAGCCAGGGGGGCCGATAGGGCATGAACAGGGAAAAGGGGGCACAGAGACATACTTTTCTTTCTTATTCTCATTTAAAATGTCGAGCTTTTAATAAATAATTATCCGAATATTACACCCAAAGTTTTAATCTGATGTAAAATGTATAGAAGTCCATTACTGTATATAGTAACTATTAAGTCTAATATACCCTAGTAAGCTATAGTACTTTTTCCTATGGGAAGGTACGATCTGTGCAGTCTGCAATTCTGTTGAAGAAAGATGTTGAATCTATTTAATTACTCTTGAAAAATAATTGATTTCTGTGCATTTTTTTCCACACTGCATCAAATTAAAGTTGATTACGTCGATTAAGCATCACGAGGTGGAGGGAGGGTGGTTCCCTATTTTTTTTTTTTTTTTTTTTTGCTGGGAGTTTTAGAACCCTACTAGTTAGGTTGCTTACTCTTTAAAATACCAGAATAGGGAGGATTGTGTAGGTTCAAGTTTATTAGATTGATCAGTATTGCTGAACTATGAAATATTTTGGGTGCAGTGTATTTTTTGCATACAGGTTTAACAGAATAGCTTTAGTGTTTTTTTTGTTTTTTTTTAACTTGAGTATGAACTTACACAAAAAGCAGCAAGATATTTAAAAAAAGTTTTGATTAAAAACACTATATCGGATTCATATCGGTATCGGACATAAAAAAGTGGTATCGTGCCATCTCTAATAAAGATGTCTGACATGACAACAGCCCAGATGTCAAGCCACAGTGATATGACTTATTACGGAAATGTTTTTTATATATAGCTGACATATCTTGATATAGAAGTATTCAGGTTGAATATCTTTGCTTTCATACAGTATGTGATTTCTGAAGAATAAAATGATACAACAGCGGTCAGTGGAAACCAAAATTATCTAAAGTCCTTTTTTTTTTTTCTTTGAGCAATGGATATATTCATGGAAGCTACTTCACAAAGGCTCACCACAGCAAGTAGGTTGGACCTGATAGTCTTCCTGATGCAAAAGGATTTGTTAGTTTGTTAGGTGAGCGTGGAAACCACCACACTGTATAATTAGGACTTTTGAAAAAGCATGTGTGGCTGTATGTGGGTAAAAAACTGAGCATGAACTCACTGCTTGGGATGTATGGGTTCATATGACATGTGCCCAACAACTAGACTGTCACATCACCCATATTATAATCTCAGAAAGTTTAAGATTTACCCCAGACTACTTCAAAGCTACAAAATGACCAAAAAACTGATCTGGTTATAATAATTAAAAGAAATCCCACTTCTTCTCACCAGCATGCCTCTGGGACACAATTCTCCATTTATTGACTTGAGTTTAAAGTGCTCCCTCCTCAAACACTGTAAGGGTTCCTCCTGAGGAGTGGACACAGTTATAAACATCTATTTTATTTATTTATTTGCTTAAATGAACAAAGGTTTGCGCATTACAGTTGCCATTTTCACTCAGTCATAATACAAAGCCTTATCCTGTTGCCTTCAGTGAGCTGCAAGTACAGTAAACATGCACATGAATACAGATTCCCCTTTGAGGACATACATATTGTAAACAGTGTTTCTAAGCAGCATTTAATTTAATCAGGCACAAACAATTTGTGTTCATTAGCCATCAGTGTTTTAGTGTTTCAACAGGTGGGCTGCTCAAGGTGAGTGACAGTCAGATATGATCAAAGGTAGAACTGGACTAGTGTAGCCTTGCGACACACAGGAAATGAGCACAGATGACTATGTTTGGACTCTGTCCTCGGTGACATGCTGCACAGCCAGATATCGTTGAAGCTCAGAAACAAATCGCAGGATGCTAATCGACTTAAAAAAAGAGCCCTTCAATGCTTCAAGGGTGCTGGATAATCTTAAACATAGCTGTACAGAGTGTATATTGAAAGTGCTGTTATGAGCCACACATCAGATTCAAGGTAATGATTTCATCTTTTCTCTTTTGCCTTCAGTGGCTGCGAGCGCTGCACTCCAGCAGGCAGAGCTTCAACATTGTTTTTGGAGAGTGTCCTTACTGCAGTAAGGTATGTGCGTGCCTCACAGTGTGACTGACAGCTGCCTTCAGAAAGCCCTCAATAGATATTCAGCTTATTAATTAGCATGCCTCTATACATCCTGTAGCCTTTTCTTCTGCCACTGCGCTTTCAACAATGTGCTGCATTCATACACTTTGACTGAAGCTACTCCTCGTCTGATAAAGGAGTAAGCGTGTGATACTGCGTGTCTGTGAATGCAGCTCGCCACCGATTCAAAGTCAAAGACGGTTTTATTCGAGCGTGTGAGTTGCAGTCAGAAACGAGAGCCCACTTCATCTTTTTATCATAAAGAAATCTTTCATCGCATGTTTACCTTTACAGAACATCTAATAGGCAGAATAAACTGAGGCTTGTCCTTCTATTTCAGCCCATCACTGTGAAAATGGCAGCCCAGAAGTCCTGATGAGAGGCTTTGTGTTCCCGGCTGCTCCATCTCCACTTTGGGAAGGAGCTTTGAGGAGCTAATGGATCTACGAGTTTTAACAGCTCCTTTCAAAGGGGCTTCAATGTACTTTGGCAAACTCTGACAACAGCAAGCAGTAAAAGAAAGGCGCCCAGAAAGAGTAACCAGGACATCAGCCATTCACTCCATTGGGGACCGGCTTCAGGACTTGAGTTTTTGGGAACAGACTCTTCCCATTTACCCAAAGCATCTCTGTAGTAGAGCTGGCTATCCCAGTACTTTGGATGGCTGTACACCACTCTGTGGTGTGTGTGTGTTTGCCTGTCCATGTCACCGTTTGCTTGCTCTTCTTTTCTCCTTTGTGGGAAGACTCGGCGCTCCATTTTCGCTGAGATCAGGGGCACGTCATCTGTTTTGCTGCTTGTCCTCGTGGGGTTACGTTTCTGTTAAAGAAGGTAATTCAAGTGTGTGCACTTTGAAGCATTTAGGTGTCAACTTTCAATTCTGCTTTTTCTTTGTAACCTTTAGAAATCTGGAACAACCTAACTGAAGAGTCTACAGCACATCGTAAAGATTTAGTCAGGTGTAAATAGTTGTTTTGTAGCCTTTAGTGTAAAACAGGTTCAAACTGCCCAAGCTCTGGCCTCACACCTGTTTGGGTTGAGCTCTGGGCTTTACTGGAGGACTTCTGAGATCACGTGCAGCAATGGGTTTGGGCCTTTCTTCCTCTTCCTCACTGTCAATGTCTTCATAACTGCACACAGGCCTTTGCCTCGGGGACCTTCTGACAGCAGGGAGAACTTCTTCCTTCTATATTCAAACAAATAAAAGGCAGTTTGACCAATCAGGAACTTGATCATTTATTTGACAGTGAAATTTAGTATTTTAAACAGCCACAGCTCTCAGGTGCATTACAGGTAGAGGGATGAACACATCAAAGTACAACATCTAATGGCAAACGCACAAGAACCCAGGGTGCTGTGTTGTCTGCACTGTTCCACTACTGATTTTTAGCTGTGGGTAACCCCTGCCTGTCCAGATTCATAATAAAACAAAAACACTAGCCAAATTCTTCATCTTCATAACGTGCTTATAGTGGAATCCATAGGGGACAAAATCCACTAACCAACCAATCGAGGCAGCAGTGAACAGCTCCTGTTTTATGAGGTAAAATGACTGTTTTTGTCAGTGGAGGCTGGAGGAGTGTAATGGCTTGTCTGACAGCAGGTAAAGCAGTAAGAATGTTCTAATGTTGGCGTCTACTTAAACCCATATTGGTTCTTTGAGGTGTGTAAAATCTGTGCCTGATGAGTGTGTCCACAGCAGCGTGAGGTTTTAGATTCAGGCTCTTGTCTGTGTGGGAGATCACTTCAAAGAAACCAAATTATAACCTGCTGAGTGAAAACAGTTTACCCACGTATTACTTTTAACACAGAGAAATATACAACACAGTTCTGCAGCTCCTGACTGAGAAACCAACTGCTTTTATGCATGACCTGCAATATTACACATTGTACGTCTCATGCTGATCACTCTGTTTTAACAAAGTGCCTGTGACAGATATTTGAATGTCATTCTGTCCAAAAATACTAATTTTTGATCCATTTTGTGTAAATCTTCCAGTGTTTCACCTTGAATATATTACATGAGAAGTTTGTAACTTCATTTTTCAGATTTTTTTTTAATGCAGTGTGTTTTGTGTGTAAAGGTCTTAAAAGTAGCACAAAGGCTGAAAAATGCTGGACAGTAATTTACTCAGAGTTTGGATGCCTTGTGGTGTTCATGTCATCATCATGTACACACAGAGGTGCAACATCAGGTCAGTCAAAGCTGACCTCATCATTAGGTTAACTCCGGCTTCAGCTGTAGTCTCTGATCTCTTTTTTAGACACTCTTTAGCAGGAAGCAGAAATATCACACAGTAAACTGTTACACAAGCTTCTGAACCCTTCTGATTTAATATTCCAGTGTATTTCAAATCTAGTTTCAAAGTTATTTTTGTATTTACAAGAGATGTCAAAATGGGACTTGGGTTATGTTGTCTCAGCATACTGTTGCATAAAGGGTGACAGTTAAGGTGTTTGAGGCCTTACCTGTTCTGACAGAGGTTTATTGATGGGTGGTCCTCTGCGAGCTGGCACTGCTTTGGACTTTGCCCCTTCATGGACTTCATCATGGTCCTGTAGAGGTGCAGCTTTGGCTCTAGAGACTCCGCTCACTCCTCCTGCTTTCTGCTGACAGAAACAAAAAGCAGTTTTATTATCTCTGTGATGGCCGATGTGAGGCAGACACGACTGCTTTCTAACTGACCTCATTTCAGTCACCACATTATCTGCGAGCTTATTTCCCCTCCTTTAATGCAACGCAGCTGGAGGATAGATTGGATCAGATATGAGATCCTGCCTTCTTCAGTGTACGAAGCTATGCAGTGCAATTTAGTTCAGTGTTCTGCGTTTACTTCACCGTGTGTCACCTGCTAGCAGGAGAGCTAACATAGCATTAGCTGAAGGTAGACAAACATCAGCAGTTTGTCTCAGATGAAGGTAAGGCTTTCACTGTCCACTTCCTCATCTCAGCTACTGACTCTCACTCATTATGTTTGGTTTGTTTCTTTTACTGGACTGTTACTGTTGTCAAGTCCAAAATAAAATACTCAAACTCAATACCAATATCCAGGAGAATACACAGTCACATTTTTCATGTTACACATAGGCAGAACTGATAATAATTGCTGCCTGATGCCAGCACCAACATTATCACTACAAAAGTTGCTGCTGAGGCCAGATTCTGTGTGAAGCCTCAGTCTAAAGGCCATTTCCTCTGAACTCCTGATCTACAGCTGTGCATGCTTTGCTCCTATGTCTTTTAATGTCACGTGAAATCTCTTTACTCCATAAGCCCATCTTTGAACAGTCTTCCTTAAATAAAACTTTGCCTCACTACAAAACTATAATCCTCCATAAAATAATTCCATATTTATCCAACACTAGTGGCAAATGATTGTGTGAACATACCCATTCAGTGGCCTTTATCTCAGCTGACATTTACTCTCCTCACTAAACCGCCTGTAAATGGCCACTTCTGTTTAACTAGGGATCAAACTGGCCAGCACTTTAGCATGGAAATTAAATGACACAAGGAGAGGAGAGGAAATCAGGAGCATAATTGGAGACACCCTGTGCTCTGTAGTGTGTGTCATCAACTCCTTCAAATTGGGCCGTTGATAGTAGGGGGGGGGGGGGGTCAAGAAGTTATTCTGTTAAATTGAGGCAGAATCGCAGCCCTCCAGCTTCAGACCTGACCACCTCTAGTTCACATGCTCGTTGGGGCAGGTTAGCCCTCCCTTTCACTGCTGTCACAATTTAGCACTCAGGGTTAAGAGACTGAGCTGGGGAAGTGAGGATCTTTGTGGCCAAACACTTAAGTAGTTGAATGTTGACTGAATGGTAAAATTCTGTCAATTATCACCAGTCTTAGATCTAATTTTTTTGGTGTATTCTCAGCTTCTGTGTCATAGTGGTTATTCTCCAATGCACGAGAAACATTTTAAGGAGGGCCAGTCAATGGTGAGAGTAATCAGACCATCACAACACAAAGATTCCCACTGGGGTTAAACCCAGCAGTCTGTGGTGGTGAATCATACTTTCATAATCTGCCTGACGAATCCTGGCGTTGTCATCTTGGAATACGCCTGTGCCTGTGAAGTGACCACACCCGCTGAGAAAGTGAGCTGCTATAGACAGATGTCTAACTGAGCCAACATTTCAGTAAGAAGCCAAATACCTACTGGAGGATGAAGGTGGGTTCACAGGATTTCAGTGCATAAAGGAAAAGATGTCAGTGGTGCCAAATTTTTTCCACACCATCTCACACGTTTTGAGTCCTCACCTTTTCCTTGGCTCGAGGATCTTTGGTGGGCGATTCCCCTGCAGCTCCCTGTGGCTTGGACAAATCAAGTCCTCCCCTGACAGCACTGCCCAACAGGTTTTTAAGATACTGGTAATCTGGCTTCTCTTGGTAGCCCAGTTTGTTCACATAAAGGAGGAATTTGGCCACCTCATCTGAAGACAGGAGCAGAGTGGACATCAAGAATCAGATATGTTAAGTGATACTGATAGTGATTTGATTAAATCTGGTTTGATTTTTACAAAGTTACTATTCCAGAAAGTGTGCATCTTCAGAAAATGAAGCACCCTGTATATTTTTGAGTGTGTGTGTCTATGTGTGTGGTGGTATCTCTCCGCAGAGGAGATCAAGCGAGCATGGGGCTAAGGACCTGCATGTGTGGAAGTGTCATACTCAGTCCTGATGCATCACACACTGGCCAGGTGACATGTCTGGCACATACTGCAGTAGCACGGTGTCACTCACTCACTCACACACACACACACACACACACACACACACACACACACAGGGTTGATGCATACCCCAGCTCTTATCTGTGGCGGGCAGCCGGGCTTTGTCAGCAGAGGAGAATCTAGTCCCAACCATACATCACACACCGAGCCATAGCACAGGTGTGACCTCTCCTTATAAAGAGGAGAGATAAAACACGACTAACTTTGAAAGGCATGTCAATGGGACAGCTGTTTAATTGCTACAAAGTTATTCTGGAGCTTCAGGTGAGAGAAAAGGAGACAGAGTTTTATTCTGGGTGGGACATTTTCATGTAGCCTGGACTGTCACAGCCTCGTCTCTTCTTATAATCCAGTTTAAAGATTGTCTTCACTTCAGGCATTTTTAAGCCAAACTAAGTTTAGCCTCTTCATTGAGCTCAGCAAATAACCACACAGCTACACCAAGTTTATGTGTCACGAGTCATCATTTTGACCCAGCTAGCAAAGGATTTTGCACTCTTTGCATTATTAACATACTGGAATCTTAATTTACGATGGGAATCTAAGGTCACAACACCATACTGTAAACATTCGGCCATGCCGCTTAATCTTTGAAGTCAGGAGTATAAAGTCAAGCAGTTAGCCACACAGTTTGCCTACACAGTGCGTAAAAGTCACCCACACTGTGCTGACTCAGTTCTTGGATCAGATTCCAAGCAGCATGTGGAAGAATACAGAAACACCTGTAGAGTTCGGCTGTAGCTATATTCCATTAGACCTGAACTTGCCTTCAGTATATCTCTATAAGTAAAAAATCTTTGAAATAGTCCATTTGTAGAGAAAATATGAGTGAGTAATGACATCATTCTAATGACTAGAAAAGTCGTCATCTTAGATATGTTGTTTCTACATTAACACATACTGATTTAAAAAAAATAAAGAAGTGCTGCTCTGTCTAATCTTGTATTCTTATTAACAGAGATTCTCAGTAAACCCAGAGCCCAAAAGAAGATTTTTTCTCTTCCCCTCCAAAGGCTTGTAGTTTTACTTTCAAATTCTCTCGTTAACCTGAGAAGTGGAGAAGAAGTTCGCTAACCTGAAGATGCCCTTTGGCCTTGGCTTACCTGTGCTGGCTCCACTCACTGACAGCTGCTGGACTGAATGTGGCAGATTATCCACCAGTCTGAGAGAAGTGAAAACAGAAGAGGTGAGAACAGAAAAGATCTGAGAGATGGACTCGGGCAGAGCAGGAGAACGAGTTGAAATGAAGCCAAAGCACATAACATTAGTTTTTCTCACTCTGACATCAACTACACACTCTCAACATTATTAGGAGTAGATTATGTATGCAACACTGCTGTGGAGTACATTCCATATATATCTAGCCTCATATCAGACAGAGCCGTTAAGTCATTACACTCTTATTTGCACTTGTAGTCTTTGTTTCTTTTTAATTAAATTTAAAAAGAATTAATGGAAACTTTAAAAGACCATAAAAACCTGGAGAACTATTGCTGAAGACCTCATTAAAAATTACAAGAAAGTCTTGTCTTATAGAAAGCTAATTATAAGGAAATTCGGGGTGGCTCGAGACTTTTGCACAGTACTGAAGCAGTGGAGACTTGGCAGCCACCCTAGCATGAATCCAAGCTCCAATCAAAATGAATGAGAGCTCCATAACTCTAAAAGCGCACAGTAAAATCTGCCCTCAGGTATAACTCTTCAACAACAGACAAGAAAACTTATCCTGTTTAATGAAATACGCTCAAGCAGTGTCCTGTAAGCGAAACAGACTCAAAGCTTTGATATAATTTTACCACTCCTTAAACCAAACAGGTGGACTGGGTGATGTCTGGGTGGACATCATTAAAACAGACTACACCTGTGCTATGCTGCACATGCTTCTTTAAGGCAGAAACAGGAAGAAAGGTAGTAACGATTTATAATTATGTTAATAAGTGAAATTCCAGTATCAGACTTTGTGTGTGTGTGGTACTATATGTTGTACTGTTAGAGCAACAGATGCTGCAATGCATTAATTAATTATTATATTATAATTTAATTTCTCTACAGAAATCTGCGACGTCAGTCAACAGCTTTTCATGGCAATAAAGAGACTCTAATCCAGAAAAAAAGGTGTTTAAAATCTTCCATCCTTCTGTAGAGAGTACCCGGATACACGCTCAGTCTCAGTTACTCCCTACCTGGTCTTTGCCTCCTGGACCTGAGTTGGATTTTTGAGGACATCGTCCCAAGGCAGAGACCCACATAACCAGTGAAGGAGACAGAAACCCAAAATTTGGAGGTCACCACGTCTAGATGCCGCTGTAGAGGAAGAAAAATGAGATGATGGTGATGGTGCAGTACTGCTAGCATAATTCCATAAAGACAATTTAAAGAAGACAATGAAAAAGTAGAAGCACGCAAGTCAGTAGTTAGAAAATATTGCTGTTTGTCGTTCAATCAAATAGTTGTGCTTTTTTGATATTTAATGGATCGGATTACATTTTTTATTTCCCTCCGATATCCGATCCAGTAATTTACGTCAGTATCGGACCGATACCGATACGTAATCGGTCGGATTACGTCCATCTCTACTATAGAGTACAATTAGAGTGGATCAGTTGCTGACTTTAAAGAACTATTGTTCTCAATATGTGCCTTAGACCTAAGAGTCCTGTAATCAGCCATCTCAGCACTGTAAATATCCCAACACAAAAAAGGTTTCCACAAACCATAACCAGGGATCTGAACGGCACAATTTGATGTTAGGGAACTAACAGTGTGGCTTCCCATGTACTAAAGCTTCTTTAAGAACAAGTCCAGACTGTGTTTGTGTCTTATTGTGGTTGTGTGTGTGACTGCATGAGTCTACATTAATGTGTGAGGTCTATCAATATTTAGCGACCAAGTCCATCCAGAGGGGTCGAGCCCGAGGGTTTTAGCAGCTCAATACTGTAACAGCCGCCACACGTCTCGGGAGAAATTACCTATCGACTGACTCCATCAGAGGGGAGAAATCTCCTCCCTGAGTCGCAGCCAGCATTGATCCTCTCCAGCCAACAGTCTGGTCTAAGGAGGAAAGCGTGGTCACTGGCACAGAAGACCACATTATGTGGGATGGGAGGGCAGTAATCTGACAACATGCAAATTCTTGAAATGTAAGTATTCAAATGTACGAGTGCAAGGTTACATCTTCAAGATGAAGATGGGCACAGATCGCCTATAAGTACTAAACATTTCAAGGAAACAGTGTTGTGTCTGAGTCAGAAACTGCAAGGCTAGCATAGAATACTAAAGTGGACCCAGCAGGAAGTCTAAATAATCAGTGAGGGTGGTCAGAACAGGAGTAGTGGTGAAAGACTGGATGTATAGGAAGGGGCTTGAGAAAAGAGGTGTTAGATAATGCCTCCCACCCAACAGCATGTGCCGTTTCTATGGAGTATTTAAGAACAGATTATATGGATATACCACACACACAGGGTGCAACGATACTCGTATCGATATTGAACCGTTCGATACAGTGCTTTCGGTTCGATACGCATATGTATCGAACAATACAACATTTTTTATTTATTTTATCAACTTTTCTTCTGACGATGCTGTCTTTGTTGAGCGCTCAGTGGATCTGCGTTCGACTACTCCGCCTAGGCTGCACTGTCGAGTGCAGATCCACTGAGCGCAGCGCAAGCTAGCAAGACAGAAGCTAAGCTCGTTGCAACATGGCAACTGCCTCAATGCTACCCGAAACTGAACCTCCCCCCCTCTCATTCAGATCTGGCGTTTGGAACTATCTTGGTTTTCATGTGAAGTATGACCCTGATGGTAAGCGCGTCATGGACAAAAGTAAAACAGTATGTCGGATGTGCCACGCAATGCTCAATTTGTGGGAACTAGTGCCCCAAGCACGGGGCGATCCGCGGTAACTTGTTAACGGAGATTTGCCGCGTTATGGCATTAATGTCATTTTAACGAGATTAGCGCTGACAGCACTAGTGGGAACACAACGAATATGACTGCACATTTACGCCGACATCATCCTGGTGCAAAGACAAGTGGAAGCAGACAAAAACAACAAGCACGCATGCTACAAACTTTACCCGAGTCATTTAGACAGCCGTTAGCACATGATTCTCCTTATGGGGACCTGATATGTTTAATATGCTGTTGAATATAGCCCAGAAGAAGCGTATAGTATAGCTTTTATTTTGGAAAGAGCCATTTCTCTGTAATAAACTCTTTTTTCCAAAGATGAGTGATTTCTCAATCAGATAGATTTATTTTTTTTATTTTGTTGTTTCAGCAACATTAAATTTAAAAACTGTACTTTTGAGTTAAAATATATATTTATAATTTTAAATGATAAATTAAAAAGGCATGAACATTTTTTGTATCGAAAAAATATCGAACCGAACCGTGAATTTTGTGTATCGTTGCACCCCTAATAAAAAAAAAATAATAATTTTTTTTTTTATATATATATATATATATATATATATATATATATATATATATATGATGCAGATACCGTCTTTTCCACCTGTTTTCATATTTTTCAAACCTTAATGTTTGAGTGCTTGAGAACAGGTTCAAAGAAAGTGCACTCTGACAGCCTAATCTAGCAGCAGCTGACTCTGGCTTACACAAATGTTCCAGTCTCAATAAATTTGAGATTTATTGAGATACACACCCTGCGTACGGGGTAGTCTCAGTCTATACAGCCTCCTTTTGAAAACCCCGGGAACTACTCTGATGGCTACCCAACTGTCTTTATTGATGTATACTAAGGTGTCAAAACTTGTCATTAAGGGTAAAGGGAAAGTTAATTTTGTCTTCATGGGGGAAAGGGTTAAAGAGTTCAGAATTTAAAATATTTTTTCACACATGATTTCATTTTTAATTTAGTCTTTGTTAAAATATGCAAACCTGGGAAAGACGGGATATATTATAAAGTCCTAAATAAAGATGACTTCAATGACTTAAAATGGTAGAACCAGTCCTGACTAACATCTTTAATGGCTACTTTTTAAACAAAACAGATATGCACAAAGCCACAGAGAAAACAGAAGAAGGAGTAATCCAACATTTAAGAAACTGTCGTCATGTGCCACGCTTCATCTCAACAACTCTGATAACAAGAGTTAGATGCGTTTGCCCTTGTGGGTGTAAAGTGTGCATTAAGTCAGTGTTACACTGAGGCTGCCTATTGTTGTAAATAATTACACAGCCCTCCATAGATACCAGGAGCCAGCTGAAAGGGAATAAAGATGAAAAATACATGTGATACTGACACTAGAAATAAGTGTTGCAACTTCCAGAGTACTATAATAGATTAACAATTAAAAAGACAACAGCTACAGTAAGTGCTGCAGACCTTTGTGTATTCTGTTATCGCAGTTCAAAATAGCATTTTGTGTGTCTGCTCCTCTGTATTCATGTAAGCATTTCCCCTCATACTGTCCTCAACAGCACAAGACAGAACAGAGACAGCTGCATCTGAGTACATACCATCACATATAAACACTTCTCAACGGAAGATTGGACACAACATAAATACGCAAGTATCGTGCATACGTAGCATTCTCGGCATACACATGCATTCTCTACATGCTTTAGACAGGGAGGTGAGGAAGTGATGCTGTTGTTGTTAATTATCTCCTATTGTTATTCAGATTCTCTAAAGCACGCTGCGGTGTCACACTCTTAACCCTTCTGCTTCACAGTCTTGTCTTTCAGAGACGGTCTTCTGTCTGCCGACCGCCCACCGAATGGCGGTAATTACACTATTTAACTCCAAGTTCATAGGCCGGCACTCGCGTTGCGAGTTCACCAAAGCTCACCATGGTAACCTGTCAACATCTTTGTGGGGATTGTTGCCATCAGGGCATAGAAGGGTCAAGCTCTTAAACTATATCTCCAAGAGCAGTCACATGTACTCTAACACTTACCGGTCCATCTAAGCAGGTATTAAATATAACAATATCTAGAATGTTAAGCATGTCGAATTTTTGTGTAGCTCGGGCACCAGTCAAAAAAAACACAAAACAAAAAAAAAAACCTTTTTTATTGCTGTTGGCTCTAAGGGTCGCTTGATGTTGTCACTTTACGTTTTTTCGGAGAAATCAAGTTTAACGAAGCGTAAACACCAAAAAATTAGTCCAACTTGGAAGTGCCCAAAAATGCAGTTCTTGGAGAGGTTGTTTGAGACTGGCGACAAAAATCGAGCCCAGTGTAAAATGTCAAACCACACACCATTAAAAAGCATGTTTACAGCCTGGTACAAGAAGTGGCTTTGGCTTCTATGGGTAGTTCCTTCCTTCAATAAACAGCTATAGACTATGTGCAACTTAGCATATGCTACTTCCGGTGGGGAAACTCCTGTAGGGCGCTTCGTTTCCGGTGTGATATTCGTGTCTTGTTTACGGTTGGGTTTTCCAAAAAAAGTCAACCAAATGGACGAATCAAGCAGCGATTTACATTTCTCAAGTTGTCTTGGGCATTTACCGAATATATCTGTAGATGATGTTCGTCGACTTCTCGATATTTTTCCCTCGTGCCTCAGAGCAAAAGAGAGAAAGGATTGAAATTTCTCAGTATTTGTATATAGAGTTCCCTCATTTATTGCGGATGTTATGTTCTAAAAATAACCAGCGATAGGTGTTTAAACACTCTCAAAGTTCAAAGCTTTGTAAAAAAAAAAAAAAAAAAAAAAAAAAGGCCATTATAGAATGAAACCAAAGATCAAAACCTGTTTTCAGTCCCAAACATTTATTAGAGAAATAATAAACCTACAGTATATTTGTTTTCCTATAAATAATAATGACAGATTTTAGAACTAATGAATTTAACTTTAAGCTTAATTGCTTAAATTAAGCTTAATGCACTTTATAATCCAGTACGCGGTATGGTTAAAAAATAATAATAATAAAAATTAAAAAATAAAAAAAATACGGTAACTGCTACCTTCCTTTAGCATGTCCAGAAGTCCAACTTTTTGTGCGATGGTTAGCATCTTCCTCTGCCTTTTGGGTGCTACCGCAGGTGCCTTTGACGGTGCAAAACGTTTCGTCGACATTGTTGTGTTTGTTGGGGAGAAAACTTACAAACATACAGTACAGCACTTCAGAGTCACATTGCTAGTGATCGATGTAGCGATTCTGTACTGTACAGGAGAGCACGGCACGGAGGAGATTGACAATGATCTACAGCCGATCGGGATGCAGAACATTTGCCTGTTTAAATCATAAGAACTGCCACTATACAGAGATGTGCTTCTGAATGTGGATGATGTGTCTTCTGCATGCAGTAATGCAGTTCTGCTTGTGTTGAGTGATGTAAACAAACAATTGATCTACGCTCTTCAAACATCAAAATTGATCATTTGATTTTTTTATGACACAGCAATGGTGAGTGTTCCCACCCTCTGCTCTTTGTAACTTAACGTAATCTTTCCGTTTTCGTATTTTGGACATGATTTTGGAGTCCACCTTCACAGTAGCAATTGACTGCAAAATAAAGCTACCGGAAATGTACAACCTTACATCCGGTCTTAAATCAGGAAATTAGTATTTTCTTGTGCACAAGGTCTATACACTGGGAGTTGTCGGCAGTAGCTGTCTGCTACGCTTTACCTTTGCTTACTTATAGGCCATGAACTAAACCTCACAACTATGTTTGCTCTGTTGCGCCTTTTGTAATAGTTTTAATGCACTTATCTAACAATAGGTGCAAATATTAAGCAAGAAGTAGAGTTTCTAAATCCATCCATCCATTTTCTTCTGCTTATCTGGTGCCGGGTCGCGGGGGCAGCAGCCCAGACCTCCCTCTGCCCGAACCACCTCAACTGGCTCCTTTCGATGTGGAGGAGCAGCGGCTCTACTCTGAGCCCCTCCCGAATGGCCGAACTTCTCACCCTATCTCTAAGGGAGAGGTCAGCCACCCTTCGGAGGAAGCCCATTTCCGCCGCTTGTATTCGCGATCTCGTTCTTTCGGTCACTACCCACAGCTCGTGACCATAGGTGAGGGTAGGGACGTAGATCGACCAGTAAATTGAGTGGAGGAGAGTTTTTAAATGATTTTGAAAACCATAATGAACCTGTACAGTTCATTAACGCAGCTTAGTAACCAAGCTTGCTAGCACTTGCTGAAAACTCAAGACATCTTATTTAGATTAACAGGTGAGATGCACGAGTCGAGAAATCAATGAGAGAATTAATCGTCTCTATATCTAGCTTTTCTTTACAGTCTCCGGTCCTGATATGTGACCAGTTAATTATTCTTTGGATTTTTTTCTAACAATTAAGTACCTGGAAAAGTTTGTAAGTACCAAACTAGAATGTGTGTTAAACTGTGTCTTGATTAAAAAAAAAAAAAGCTTAAAGACAAAACATTATCAAGAAAGTTAATAAGTAATTTGCTTGCTAGATACCAACTAAAAGAAAAAAAAAATGTGGAAAAAAAAAAACAGTATCTTTCTTTCTGCTGCTCCTTCTTTTCCCTCTTCTAAACATTTTACAGTTGACATGCTTTTCATGTGATGGTTTTTGCTGACAGGACACAATCTGAACCTCTTTCAATTATCGATTATGCTGATAGAAACTCTCCCATGGAGATTAGGCAGTCTGAGCCATGCTAACTCACAATATTGAACCGGTGGGTAGTGGAGTTGGTCGGTGTGGAGCTCACAGGGGTTATCTGTGACTTGCTCTAACCAAACATCAAAGCCCTTAATTAATGGGGGGATGAAAACACGATGCAGGTTATGACTTTAGCTAATTAGAGAATTGTTAAACAGAGATGGTGCTGGGGAATTCAGTAGGGGCCGCGGATGGAGAATCGATGGTCAATGAGGAAAGGGAGCAGGTAGGCAATTTGCCAGTTAATGTGTTCCCAATACCAGCAAGGAAGCCAGTCGGTGCTGAAGTGGACACTACTTTACATCTATTGATAAAGACGGAAAGAATAGACATTATAGTAGCCTTAGTAAAGATAACGTAAAGCACTTTGTGAATTTTGAACACCTTTCATTCTAAGTTGTAAAATCTGACATACTTAATCAAGTTAATGTCTCTGTTCTGGTAGATTGCATTAGAAGACCATATCTGAAAGTTAAAATCTGTCATTATTATTTATAGGAAAACAAATATACTGTAGGTTTATTATTTCTCAAGTTAAAAACTACTACTACTACTACTACTACTACTAATAATAATAATAATAATACACTGTGGCCAGTAAAAACAAAATACATTTGTAATCAGTTTTTTTGATCAGTTTCAGGAGCACTAAAATATGATATCAATGATGTAATCTAGAGAAATGCTGATATGTAGCATTCATCTACATATTAGCAGAAGAACGCTACATCTGCTAATATGTCAGAACTCTTTTTAACTAACTAAGAGTATTTTTTACTAACACATTAAGTAGCTCAATCTAATTTTCAATAATGCATCTTTGTTCATGTTTAACTGTGTTTCCATCACAGAAATGAGGGTGGCATTCAGGTATGATCGTTTTAGCCTCTGTAAGAAGTCCCTGATCAGAATGTTGTTCGTTGGTCAAGCAAGCAATGCGTTTTAAGCATTATTATTCCACAGGCATTTTCAGAGAGACCGCAACATTTCTTTGTTTGTAGTTTGTGTGCAGCAATAGCCAGTATGAGGCCGCCAGCAGACAGACAAGTCCAGGATTTGTTGCCCATGTTTGCAGAGAATCAGATACAATAGGAATTTGGAGCATCAGACTTTTGATGCATCAGTGGACTAATTTGTTTAATCTTCTCAGGGCTTTGGCCCTGCTGTGGAAACAATTCACAGGACATTACACGGCAATTGGCAAAGTGATGAAGATTGTTTCAAATCATCATAAGCTTCAGAAACTTTGCTGTAGGTGTGCAAGTGCGGACCACTTTAATTAATACTGACACAATTGCCCCTGTAATAAGCAGGGGTGTCTTCTTATAGCAATTTAAGTACCTGGTGGTATCTTATTTATCCAATTTCCATTTAAGTAGGCCAGTAATAATTAGAATCTGGACTTAAGTTGAAGATCATCAAGCAAAGATGTGTGGAAAATGGTTGAGAATTCAATTTGCACAGGACTGCTGACTGTTAAGTGAACTGAGCACTTAACGAGACAGAATGAGCCCCTTTGAATGTTGTACTCCATAAAAGTTACTGACCAAAACAAAGATGTATGGAGGCAAATGGACTGTGCAAATGTATGGTGAAGGTTTATTTAGCTTACCTACAAACAAATTGTTTTGTGGGTCATATATTCCATTGTGTGTAATTTACCAGGCACGTAAACCAACCATTAATATCCTGACATAAAATTTGAACATTTAGACAGGTTTTTATTTTCTGTTATGTTTAACTATTTAAAAAGTCAAGTGCTTACCGAGTCCTTTGTGGGCATCAATGCTGGTGTATTCGATGGTTCCATTATGGCCCTTCTTGGGGTTTTCCTTGTATTCTTTGTGGACTCCATCAGGGCAGTATCTGTAGGACAGCCCATAGTCTGCAAGGTAGACCTATAGTTCCCAACAGGACAGAAAAAAAAAATAGTCTTCCCATCTTAAAGATACATGTGAGTTTGTGCGACGTCAACAGTTGCAGGAAAAAAGAAATTGTGAAACCTTTGAAATGTTTTTTATTTCTGCATAAGCATTGCAATTGTCTCAAAATTAAGCAAAGCAGGAAAAGAAAAGCTGATTAAACTAAGTGAAAATAGTGGAGTTGATATACAGGGGGAAAACATCCATTACCATATATCTGCTTTCAACAGATAAGGTACAGTTTTTCCATTCTCCAAACATGACACTCTCTTTCAAACAGCTTTCTGGCTTTTCATCAATATCTTTAGCAAATTGCAGACAGCAGCAGTGACTTGAGAACAGTACTTTCACCTTCCAGTCATGACATGGATTATTTTATATTCTCCCAATGATAGACTTAGGTATCCTATAGATCCCTCTTCTTTAAAAAAAAAAGAAAAAGAAAGGGCACCTCCTGAAAACTGTCAGACATTCACTAAAAACAGACTTTTCCCTTCTCACAGATATTTAATATTGGGTCATTGTGCTATCCTGGGATCTGCTGGAGTCAGTCGTCTAGCTTGGGGGTCACCACACTGAACACTCCGATTACCATTGTCACCACTGTTACCTTCACCCTCCACATCTTCTCGAGCTCTTCTCTGAGCCCTTGGTACTTCTCCAGTTTCTCGAGTTCCTTCTTCCTGATGTTGCTGTCATTCGGTATCGCTACGTCTATTGTTATGGCCGTCAACCTCCGCTTGTCTACCACCACTATATCCGGTTGGTAAGCCATCACCATTTTGTCTGTCTGTATCTGGAAGTCCCACAGGATCTTAGCTTGGGTGATCTTCTTGACCACCCTTGGGGGTGTCTCCCATTTTGACCTTGGGACTTCCAGGCCATACTTGGCACAGATGTTTCTGTATACTATGCCGGCCACTTGGTTATGGTGTTGGTTATGGTGTTCCCCGTTTGTTAGCATCTTGCACCCTGCTGTTATGTGCTGGATTGTCTCAGGGGCATCTTTACACAGCCTGCATCCGGCTTCTTGCCTGGTGTGATAGACCCCAGCCTCTATGGATCTTGCGCTCAGACCTTCTTCCTGTGCTGCCATGATTAGTGCCTCTGTGCCGTCTTTCAGTTCAGCTTTGTCCAGCCACTGGTGGATTTCTGGATATCAGCCACTTCCTCTGTCTGCCGGTGGTACATACCGTACAGCGCCCTGTCCTTCCATGATTGTTCCTCTTCTGCTCCTCTTTCTTGAGGTTCTGCTACCTGAGGTATTCACTGAGCATGCAGCCAGTTGTGGCCATCTTCCTTATGTACTCGTGGATGTTCGTTGTCTCACTGTGGTACTGACACACACTAGCCCTTGGCCTCCTTCCTCCCGCTTTCCTAGCGGCCTCTTCGTGGTTCCCATTTGCCTGTGGGATTCCCAGGTACTTGTATCTGTCGTCAATGTCTGCAATGTTGCCTTCTGCTAGGTGAAATTGTTTAACTGAATCCTCTACATCTTTTTTATAACTTTAATGAAACTGAGATGTTGTTTTGGGTTATAATTAAGATCAATGCAGTTTAAAGAAAATCAGCGGGTTTTATTCTCTCCTGTAACTGTACCAGGGATCTGCAGTGGACTGACCTGTTCAGGGTCCCTGTAACCCAGCATGAGGTTGGCAGCTTTAATGTCAGCATGGACGTACTCATTCTCATGTATGTACTCCAGTATATCCACCTGGCACAAGAATCAAAGGCAGACAAAACAAGAATTTTATAGGCAGACAGTAATGCAGTAAAACGAAAGTTTTGGGAAAACGGGGTCATAATTTGTCAAACTGGCCTTTAACTGTGTCATTGATAGGCGATCAGGCTGCCTCAGCTTATTTATACTGGTATTATTGAACAGGTCAAAATATGATAATTATCTCACCAGTCTCTGTCCAAGCTGGAGAACAGTGGTCTTCTTCAGTCGGCCTCCACTGGACTCACAAGCTTTCTGAAGGTCACGTCCCAGTCGATCCATGACCATGAAACGATACCTGAGTGAGAGAAGAAAAGCTCAAACTCTTGTCCTAATTCTGACATAACACAACACCAGATTTACTAACGACCCACACCGAAACTGTACTTTGTATGAAAGACTATGACAGGATGTTTTATTTACCAAAACAGTGGAACAAAATGCCAAAAAACTGATGCTTTTCATAAGATTCACAAACAAGAGTCATAATATAGCAAACAAAGATGAAAAATCAAATAAAAAAAAAAAAAAAATCAGAGAAAACAACAGAAAAAAATCTAATACTGACAGTGATGTGAAAAAACCCCAACACATTTTCACTAAAAGCAGATATTCTATTGGAAATAATTACTATAGTTGCCTTAATTCTAAGGCTAGATGGTTGAAATCTGATATTAAAGCAGATGACAGAGCTTTTAAGAAAGCACACGCAACCTCCCCCTTCTTAAAATCAGTTTATCTGCTTGATTTTGTTTGTTTTTTTAAACTTTGGTTGTTATACAAATGGATTTCGCACTGGTGCATACAATTTACTTGATATATGACAGCACAAATAAATACTGATGTCCACTTTACTCATGTGCAGAACACGAACAAAAGCCAGCTTGGCCTGGTTTCAAAAAACCCCAGAGGTCCTTTTCCTTTACGTTCCAAATATTTTACCATTTTTAAGTTCTGCCCAAAGAGTCTACTTTAGAGCAAACTTCATGGAGCTAAATGATGAAAAAAATGAATATTTTTTTGCTGCAGTCAGAGAAACATGCTCTGTTTGTGTTTTGATGCATCTTCTGATTAGATTAAGGCTAAAATACAGCCATATGCAGTGAAAATAATTTTTTTTCAGTTATGCTTTATATTAAGGTTCTTGTAATAAGCATTAAGTCAAGAGTCAATTAATCTTTTTTATAAGTTATTAATATGTGTTAATAATACTATATCAATGTCAATATACGTCTCTAATTAGCTTCATGTAGACAGTGCACACATGAATAGATGCATGGAAAGGCAGAGAGAAAAAAATAGCTTCAAAACTGACACAAAGACCTGATCTGGTTTTCATAACTGAATGTAAAATATCATATATACAGTTGTTATGTTGCATTCGGTTATGAAACCAGATCATTGACACATTTGGTATTATTTTATGCATTTTATACATGCATGCATGCATACACACACACACACACACACACACACATATATATATATTTTTTTTTAAGGAAAACAAAATAATACCAAATGTGTCAATTTCTACAAAATACTACACTCATTCCAGTTAGGACAGCTGCTGTTCACATCTACATTATTAAATTTAATAACATTTTTTTTTTTTTTTACATTTATGAATCTAAACACAGCATTGTTCAAGTTATTTTCTCTTTGCTTAAAATTTGGTGATTGCAAAAAAAAAAAAAAAAAAAAAAACACGCACACACACAACAAAAAAAAAACAATCATAGCAACCTATGAGTTAATCAAACCTATTAGTGTTGACTGTGCCAATACCTGAGGTTATTATACTCTGCAATTCCTGACCCCCAGTATGTCGGGATGCCCAGGAAGTCCAGCTTCTTGCTTCTCTTCCATTTTTGCACTGGAACAAGTTTAGGAACAATCACAGGTATGCATCTACACATCTACACAAGATGCTAACATGGAGCTATTGTGTCTGAACAAAAAAACAAAACAAAAACTGAGCTCTATGAAAAGTAGACAAATGTTTTGCCAAAAAAGAAAAAAAAAAGAAAAAAGATTTGTCCTTGTAAGTGTAAGAACGTGTGCATACAAATATCAATCTTATTGGGACTACAAATACACACACACACAGAGGCCCCAGACAAAGCAGTGGGCCTGGCTCAGGGCTTGATGGCGGCTGGCCTGACTGGCTCTCAACCAGGCTGGCAGGTGGTCAGGGGCTCAGTGGAGGCCCGGGCATCATTACGTGTGAGTATCTTCCTCTCCAAACGAAGGCGTTGGAGAGCTCAGACAAGCACGGAGAGTGGGGCCCAACTGCCACTGAGGTGCATGTTTGCTTTGGCTTATTATTAATTACTGAGCAGCACTCAGCAAAGCCTCTGAGTCTGCAGCCACTTCATCAGTCAAACGCTCTCGTGCTCCAGCGAGCTGCCGGGACACTGGACGGGTGGTGCTACTCACTGCTCTCGGGTTTGGCTGCCCTCTGGTAGAACTTGAGCTCCGAGAACAGGGAGCCATTCTCCTGGTACTCCTGCATGTATGAGCACACAGTATTAGCACAGTGCAGCTTTAACCAGTGACCATGCAAAAGTTAATTGTCTGTGTCTAATTCCAAAAGGTAAAATTGTGAAAAAGATTTGTGTCTCGGCCAGTGAGCATCATGTCACTTACATGCCTGTTTCAATGCTTTGTTTCCTGGTTGTTTATGTTATGTATCGGAAGAAATCATAAAAATACCTGGATGACACATGAATGTTGTCTAACTTTAGTCTCGCGAACCCATGTGAACAGCCCCGTGCAACTCTAAATGCTTTTTTTTTTTAAACTCAAGTCCATGCCCAAACTTATGTTAACTGCAATTGTCACTGATAAGATCTTTTAGAACTACTTCACACAGTTCCACATACAATAACACTGCTAGCTGACAAATAGAATTAGAATAATAGCATTAGCTTAATTTAGTATCACAGCATAATAATTAATTGACTACTGATTGATTAATTGACTTATTGAGCTTGCTTAAGAGAGGGATTAGTTATCGTTATATCTCAAATTAAACAGCTGACAGTAAAACATCAAACAATATTTTCTTCTTCCCATTTATTTCACTGGAACATCAGGAAGCAGCAAGAAAATTTAGCATGTATAGGACTGGTTCAGAACCCAGAGTCAGACCCTGACGAAATGGCAGAAGAAGTAGAGCCATGTAACATGAGGTGTACGGACAGAACCTTCTCATCCAGGTGAAAGGGGATGAGATGAAAACAAAGAAACAGTAAAAACTAGTATTTGTGATTGACTATTTCCTAACTGGAAGCACACACCTCCTAAACTGTTGGTGTCGTTGAGAGTTTGCAATGCAACCAGCAGAGATTTCAGGAAGTTACTGCTCCCAGCCAAGACACAGTCCAGGACATAAACCCTTTTAAAACCAAAATGTGTCAATATTTAAGCTCTGACTTTGGTTGGGATTCAATCGAATTTACTGTGCATTTTTTCTGTATGGCACATAGACAAACAGGCATTAATTAGACATCTCTGATTCCTGTTTCAGGTTTCAGAGCATCTTGGGGACACTAGTAAGTAGAGATGGACCGATCCGATATTACGTATCGGTATCGGTCCGATACTGACCTAAATTACTGGATTGGATATCGGAGAAAAATAAAAAATGTAATCCGATCCATTCAATATCACGAAAGCACCTCACAAAACTTGCAACACGCCGTAACTCGCCTCAGAACGTTAGCACGTCGGAGCAGTATGCATCATGTGGTAGAGCGGCTGTGGCATGCGGGACCTGTCGGTGGTCTGGTTGAGCATTTGGAGCTTCACTAGCAACCCGGCATTTCATCTCCGACAAAGTTATCCCCGAGAGAAGTAAAGCAAGTGTGTAAGTCCATCTCTGAATGTTTGTAAAGCATTCCTGCGTTAAGCTTAACAAACGATATATGGAGCGACTGCCTCTTCTTGCTGCTACTTCAATCATGAAACTGCTTAATGATCAGCTGATCGGCTTTTCTGTCGCGAGTCCGTCTCTCTTGTTTGTTTTTGGCCCACTTTGCACCAGAAAGAGGAAACCAGTGGATAAACAACAGCAGCACGTTTAAGCTTGATAAGCTGTTGTTAGAATTTATTTAATATTACTTTCTACACCAGGATCCTTTTCTACGTAGCTGACGCTGGTAACTGTGCAGGGGCGGATCTAGCAAAGTTTAGCCAGGGGGGCCGATAGGGCATTAACAGGGAAAAGGGGGCACAGAGACATACTTTTCTTTCTTATTCTCATTTAAAATGTCTAGCTTTTAATAAATAATTATCTGACACCCAAAGTTTTAATTTGATGTAAAATGAATAGAAGTCCATTACTGTATATAGTAACTATTAAGTCTAATATATATATACCCTAGTAAGCTATAGTACTTTTTCCTTTGGGAAGGTACCATCTGTGCTGTCTGCAATTTTGTTGAAGAAAGATGTTGAATCTATTTAATATTTCTTGAAAAATAATTGATTTCTGTGCATTTTTTTTTCCACACTGCATCAAATTAAGGTTGATTACGTCGATTAAGCATCATGAGGTGGACCGTGAGGGGTGGTTCCCTATTTTTTATTTATTTATTTATTTTTGTTGTTGCTGGGAGTTGGAACCCTATTAGTTAGGTTGCTTAATATTTACGTTAAGTACTCTTTAAAATACCAGAATAGGGAGGATGGTGTAGGTTTAAGTTTATTAGATTGATCAGTATTGCTGAACTATGAAATTTTTATTTTTTTTTTTTCATACAGGTATAACAGAATAGCTTTAGTGTAGTTGTTGTTTTAAACTTGAGTATGAACTTATACAAAATGCAGCAAGATATTTAAAAAAAAAAAAAACTGTTTTATTGATTAAAAAACACTATATCGGATTCATATCGGTATCGGCAGATATCCAAATTTATGATATCGGTATCGGACATAAAAAAGTGGTATCGTACCATCTCTACTAGTAAGTAAAGTAAGTAAAATTTTATTTATATAGCACCTTTCAAGATAAAAATCACAAAGTGCTTCACAGAAGCTAAAACCTAAAAATAAAAATCAACCAAAAGCAAGTTTAAAAAGATGAGTTTTTAGCTGTTTTTTTAAAAGCGACCACGGAGTCCACAGATCTCAGGCTCAAAGGGAGAGAGTTCCACAATCTGGGGGCCACAGTTACAAAA